>NC_067243.1:4876570-4904070 GCF_019924925.1 Ctenopharyngodon idella | reverse complement strand
ATGTAGGGCGGGGCTTGATTTTGTCAGTGGGGAATTGATTGGATGGTTGTGGTTTGCTATTGGTGGATCTCATGTGAGTGACAGGATGCCCCGCCCTCGTCATCAGAGAAGAGACCACCAAAGCATTTTTTTCCAGCGGCTACCGTACTTTTCCAATTGTTTTCATTTGTTTACTGCCACTTTTTAGCCAGCCGTCCAATCAGAGTGGAGGAGGGGCGGGACAAATACAACACAGACCAACTGTCACAACATTCTTGCTGTACAACAACATCAATTAAGTCTGGTTTCTCCCAAGGTTTTTTTTTTCTCCATTTAAACACCTATTTGCCACTTGTCTGCCACCTGATGTCAAATGGAGTTTGGGTTCCTTGCCGCTGTCGCCTTTGGCTTGCTTAGTTGGGGACACTTGACATTTGACTTGACATTTGATATTCAACAGTGCTTTGATCTGCCTGCATTGACACTATTCTTTTAAGAGCTGCTGTGCAGCCAAATAATGTACCAGTTATCAATGTAAAGCTGCTTTGACACAATCTACATTGTAAAAAGTGCTATATAAATAAAGGTGACTTGACTTGACAAGCAGAGAACGAAACAAAATGGATGAGAACTAATATTGCTGTTCTCCGAACATACATAGCAAGTACTCTACATTGTTTCAACATTTTTAAGTCAACATTATCTGTGAAATCAGTTACAAGTGATTGAATTTCAGCGTGGGATTGCGCATATTGCACATATTTTCACTCATTTCCCGCAGATTTTGTGCTCGCACACACATAAAGCTGCTTCTCAGTACTAAATTGAGTTATTTTTCGCTGCTTATTACGCTTAAACAGTCAAATACACACAAAATAATGATTCAAAATGCCTGTCTTGGTGTGTATTCACGTATTCAGTCAGTTTTTTAAGTGAATGTAAACAGTTGAGAAAGAAAACACATGTGTAACAGTTTAATGGATCTGCGCGTCAGCTCTTAAAGTGACAGCAGCCTAATAAACCTGCTGACAAATTATGAGATAATATCAGAAATATCTTTATGGCAGTTTTTCCCCATGGTATCAGTGTCAAAATTGTGGCCAGTGAAAATGCTGAGTGACTTTGGAAACCACTAGCCACAGTGTCTGGTGAGCAACAATGTTCATGTCAAGCCCTGGTTAATTTTATTCCTAGAATTGCACATTAAAGATGAAGTCTGTTCACAGGCTTACACGTGCGTCGATACACTCATGTCGTCTGAAAGCACAAGCGCTGGAAGTGTTTTTACTGTTCTGGGGAAACAAACGACTTTAATGAGCCTTATGAGGCGTGTTGTGGAAAAAACACTTTTATTATGCCAAACTTCCATTTCCCTCGATCCCTCGAGCTCCGCTCAGTCCTGCCAGTGTTCCTGCAGCAAATATAAACAACATCATCTCAAGAAATCTGTATCAGTATAAAACACACATATACAGAATAAAATAACTCAATTGAATAGAATAGTTCAGTATCTAATACACTGCAAAAAATGATGTTCTTACTATTGCGTTTCACAGATGTCTTCATCGTCCTCATCCGAGAGTTTTACAGTGATCAGGTAATGACTCGTCAAAGCCGTAATTGAATGAACGCCTACTTTACAGATGATAATCGACACCTTTTCAATTAAGACTCTGCGTTTGGTTCCCAGGTGTGCTGTCGTCCCGTGGAGGAGGAACGCTTTCTACCTGTGTAAATGTCATTGTGAGTGATTGTCTCAGCGGGTCGTCTCTGCTGAAAGTCTTCATCTCGTCGCAGCTGTGAGGAGGTACTGTATGTGAGCGTCTCAGTGTTTAGGGTGGGAGTTCCTCTGCTGTTTAACGCCATTCATCCAAGGGTTTGTTGTGGAATATCATGCTGCCATATTACCTTTGATGTTCTGGAAGTATGCAGTGTCTGTAGTGTGCAAAATATGCAAATTGTCTGTAGGCTATGCATGGAATATCAGCCTCAATTTTTAACTTGAATTTTTGTCCATCTTAAGACATTTGATTGCCAAAAGTTTAACTGACAATTTAATAAAAATCGGATTTTCAAGTTTGTAATCCTTAAAGATACAGTCCAGTTTCACAAAGGCAATAGATGTGCCTTTAAGGATTCCCAAAAATGATCAGATTAAAATATTAACATTAATTTTATGTGATTAAATTACACACACACGATAAATATAAATATTATCATAAGTTAAATGCAAGTATATTTATTTGCGAATATGCAAAACATTAAAATACAATTAAAATTTTTTCCAAACTGCTTGCCCTATAGGGTCATGGATTGTATTTATTTATTTTTTTCTTTATTTTTTTTCATATATCCATCCAAACCACTTTTCCTAGAGTTGCTGGTTATTTTATTTTATTTTATTTTATTTTATTTATTTATTTATTTATTTATTTCATCCACCACTTTTCCTATGTAGGGTTGTTGGTTATTTTTTATTTTATTTTATTTTATTTTATTTTATTTTATTTTTCATCCATCCAAACCACTTTTCCTATATAGGGTTGTTGGTTTTTTTTTTATTTAATTTTATTTATTTATTTTTTTTTATTATTTTATTTCATTTTATTTGATTTGATTTATTTTTCATCCATCCAAACCACTTTTCCTATGTAGGGTTGTTGGTTATTTCTTTTATTTTTTACTTATTCATTTATTTTTTATTTTATTTTATTATGTATTTCAAACTGCTTGTCCTAAAGAGTCATGGATTTTATTTTATTTTATTTTATTTTATTTTTCATCCAAACCACTTTTCCTATGTAGGTTGTTGGTTATTTTATTTTAATTAATTAATTTATTTATTTATTTATTCTGTTTTTCAAACTGCTTGTCCTATAGAGTCATGGGTTTTGTTTTGTTTTGTTTTATTTTTCATCCATCCATTTTTCATCCATTTTATTTTATTTTTCATGACTGTATATTGGATGTGACCGCTTCAACCTTTGGATTGGGATTGTTGTCTGGAGACGCTCCAGTTTCAAACGCTCACAGAAGTCAAAGGATCATGTGTTCTCATCACTTCATCTTCACTGCACGATGAAAAAGCGAGTCCTCTTCCACCTGTCTGGTGCGTTTCTGTCCCTGAGCCTGTGTTTGTCGCATGTTAAAACACGCTCGGATTGCAGGAGTGGCTGGAAGTCAAGGTCAGCTGGGTAAAAGCCTCTGGGAACATGAACATGATACTCTGCTTGGTAGCGCTCGCTTGGATCTGCAGGAGAGATGTTTTCTACAGAAACATGAGGAAAACCTGACAGGTGTTACAGGGTTACACAGTTCACTATGTTTAGCTAACGCTAACATGATGCAACGGTTAACCAGGCTTTCAACTTAATGTCTGAAAAACATCTGACAGTTGCCGCCGATAGCCTCGTGGGCAGCACCGACATATAGCGTTGTTAAGCTTTGGGGCAACACGAGTTCGAGTCCCGGCTCCTGGACCTTTCCTGTCCTATCATAATAAAGGCAAAAACACCAAAAATAAATCTTAAAAAAAAAAACATCTGACAGACAAATGCAGAATGTGAACATTTTTATAGTCAGCATGAATCAAATTACTTTTGTAATACATATTTCTAGTCTTATTATGGATGATTGATCAGTTATTTATTCATTTATTTATTTATTTATATATATTTTATTTGTTTTAATTTATTTATTTTAAATAATTTATTCTACTTTAGTTATTTATCTATCAATTTATTTATTTTAATTATTTGTTTATTTATTAAAATTGACTATTTACTTTCGGAATACATATTCCTATTCTTACTATGAATGATCATCAGTTATTTATTTATTTATTTCTATTTTAATTATTTTAATTTTATTCATTTATTTTTTAATTTATTTTTTATTAATTTATTTAAAATAATTTATTTTATTTTAATTATTTATTTATATTTATTTATTTATCAAAATTGACTTTCGTAATACATATTCCTAGTCTTACTATGAATGATTCATCAATTATTTATTTTAATTAATTAATTTTTTTTTTATTTATTTACGTTTTTTTAAATTGTATTATTTAAGATTAAAAATCCTTGCATTATCATTCATTTAAATGCCTACTTATAACTTTCCATCAGTTCCTCACATGTAAAAAGTCTCATTCTATATATATATATATATATATATATATATATATTCTTGTTGAATAACCCGCTTCACTAAAGAAAATACGATTACGGAAGTAAAATCTATTGCAAATTATGTTTTATACCTTTTTTCTTCTTCTGTAAGTTGTATTCTCTTACAGCCATTATATTTTCATGAGCAAAAGATGTAAATTACGCGTCACCCATAACAATTCACTTTCATGAGTTTGGACTGACTGCTTTCATACCAGTTGCAGAGCACGAGCGTTGACATGATCCCAGACCACCGTTCTAAGTGGAAGCGGATGCGGTTCACTGGTGTGTCTGACAAAACCAAGATCTTAATGTGAAGAAACAAAACACAAAACCCCAATCAAAAGGATTCACTTCACCCTGTTTTCTCTCTCCTACTCGTCTTTCTCTGCTTCTGTGCTTCTCTTTTCTCTCTCCTCCAGCTGTTACACGATTATTTATTCATGAGACTTTTTCTCTCAATATTCATGTTTTTTGTCCAAGGTTATCTGTGGAGTGTGAGGAGGGAGTTCTCGGCCCAGAGGCTCTTGAGCTGAAAACACTCTCTCAGGTCTGTTCACATACGTGTGCTGAACATCTCAACATACTGACATTTCATCATGAATCCATGTGTGTTTCTGATCGATATACACTGGTTTGAAGGATTAATTTACTTCAGAATTCAAATTTCCTGATAATTTCCTCACCCCCATGTCATCCATCATGTTTATATCTTTTTTTCTTCGGTTGAAAAAAATGAAGGTTTTTGAGGAAAACATTCCAGGATTTTTCTCCATATAGTGGACTTCACTGGGGTTCAACGGGTTGAAGGTCCAAATGTCAGTTTCAGTGCAGCTTCAAAGAGCTCTACATGATCCCAGACGAGGAATAAGAGTCTTATCTAGAGAAACCATCGGCCATTTTCTAAAAAAAATAAAAATTCTATACTTTTTAACCACAAATGCTCGTCTTGCACTGCTCTGTGATGCTCCACGCATTACGTAATCAAGTTGGAAAGGTCACGCGTGATGCAGGCAGAAGTACCGCGGTAGGGTGAAAAACTGTCATTCAAAATCATCCAACGTCGTTGTTTTACCTTTTTTTGTGAAGGCCATTTGACTTAATCTTTGCACGTTCACTTTGTAAACACTGGATCAGTACTTCCGCCTACGTCACGCGTGACCTTTCCAACATGATTACGTAATGCGTGGAGCATCGCAGAGCAGTGCAAGATGAGCATTTGTGGTTAAAAAGTATATACATTTTTATTTTTTTAGAAAATGACTGATGGTTTGTCTAGATAAGACTCTTATTCCTCGTCTGGGATCGTGTAGAGCTCTTTGAAGCTGCACTGAAACTGACATTTGGACCTTCAACCCGTTGAACCCCAGTGAAGTCCACTATATGGAGAAAAATCCTGGAATGTTTTCCTCAGAAACCTTTATTTCTTTTCAACTGAAGAAAGAAAGACATGAACAACTTGGATGACATGGAGATGAGTAAATTATCAGGAAATTTTAATTCTGGAGTGAACTAATCCTAAGGGATCTTCTCCTAACTGAAATTGGCTCTTCTGAAACAGACCAGATTGAACCAGCACTAAAGGCCTGTAATCACACCAGCATGAGTGTTCGTTCAGTACAAGGATCAGGAATTCCTGTGGATGATTCACAGCTGGCACAGACATTCATCCACCTACAGACAAAAAGTTTGTTTTTCACAAAGAGCAGTGAGATTTTTTTCCTAACAAAGCTCAAAGTCATTTATTATGTGCCAGCAGCTGAAAAACATCAAGTACTGAAGAACATATTATTATTTGGTAATAGTTCAGCATTTTCATCTTGAGGAAAATGGAATCTGTGTTTTTAAAGGGGATCTATTATGCCCCTTTCACAAGATGTAATATAGTCTCTGGTGTCCCCAGAATGTGTCTGTGAAGTTTCAGCTCAAAATCCCCCACAGATCATTTATTATAGCTTGTCAAATTTGCCTCTATTTGGGTGTGAGCAAAAACACGCCGTTTTTGTTTGTGTCCCTTTAAATGCAAATGAGCTGCTGCTCCCGGCCCCCTTTCCAGAAGAGGGCGGAGCTTTACCAGCTCACGCTTCAGTCGCTCAACAACAACAAAGCTGGAGAATCTCACGCAGCCAAAATGAGGATTGTCAGTAACGGTGTTCAGCCTTACATTGTTCAAACCGGAGTCGACACTGATGGAGAGACTCAGGAAGAAGTTACAACTTTTAGACGTTTCTGAATGGTTAGTGGATAAATTTATGTAGTTGCTGTGGAGTTGATTCAACTCATCCACTAGCATGTGCCGTCATGTTAATCTTTTGTGCAAATCCAGCGTTGAATTGACTCTCATTTGCGAAGCAGTCCGGCGTAAAATGACGGCATGTCAACAACACTCTACTACAACAACTCTTCCTCTTCTCTAAAGCAGCCCAATACCAGTTAATACCAGCGTAGTGGCTTGATAAGACCAGCAAACCACTTTAGACTGGTTTAAGTTGGGTTTTTCTTTTCAGCAGGGGAATCTCCCGACAGACTTGTATTGAACGCAGAACATCTCAGATCTACCTCATTCTCTGGCCTACTTCTCTCTCCTCTCTTTCACCCTGATGTTTATTCCAGCGTTAAACAGTCCCGGCCTACACACTCCGCTCAGTGTTACAGCATCTGCTAAGCATCCGAAATGCAACTCTGTGTGTGTGTGTGTTTGCCGGGTGTCATTACACGCCATAATTACACCAGCATCTGTTCACTCACTGCCAGCTGTGGGCTCTTGGGAAGATGTGTTGTGTTTGTAGTCGCGTCGGCCCTGAGCGCACAGATCCGGGGCCGGTTTGACATGTCACTCATAACTGTTGAGCGTCTCGCTCCGGCTGATTCCAGATCACTCGACCTCTGGATCCTTAACAGCGGTTAAATTATTATGCTAATGTGTTTAGTTAAGCGTCCTGAGATCATGTCTAGCAGCAGGTTTCCATCTGCACATTAACCTGAGTGAAGTTACTCCAGTCTGATTCACACACTCGTCTAACTCAAATCAAAATCATCAAGTCGTCACAGATAAAGTCTTTTGCCATCCGAGGTGTCTGGTTTTATTTACTCGTGCTTGTGTGAGTGTGTGATACGAGCAGCGGTTTAGGCCAAACAAAGACATCATTCAGCTCCAGAGATTCCAGACCCTCGTTTTCCACAAACGCGTCCAGGAAGTTTCCCTGGATTTCACACACTATTGTGTAAGTGGTGGAAAACCTGAGTGTCTGAAACCTCACTGTTACTGAATGACATGATGGTTTATTCTTTCATTTCTTCACTCTATCTAGCTATCTATCTATCTGTCTGTCTCTATCTATCTATCTATCTATCTATTTATCTGTCTGTCTGTCTGTCTGTCTATCTGCCTGCAACAGTTTTGACTGGCTGATATTCAGTCCAGCAGGGATGTTTTTTTCAGTGACTCTTTCTGCAATTTACATGGTTACACCAGTAGGTGGTGACATGTGACTTTTAAGTATTGAATCATTCATTCAACCAATTCTTTCATTGAAAAGCATTCATTCAGGAACGAATGAAGGAATGAATTCAGCAACTGTCCTTATGAGTGAGTCATTGAATCATTCATTCAACCGATTTGTTCTTAAACACTGATTCATTAAGAAACAAAACTCAAGTATAGAGAAGCGGGACTGCTTATTCTGCTGTAGCTTCTTTTTGGCAGAGCAAAAATAGACACAGAATGACTGCTAATGTAATATTGTTTTTTAAATGTAAGTAACTTCTTGTATATTAAGCGATTGTATAAAAGCATTATAATATTTGCATTCGTACTGATCACAGATGGGTTTATATTCTGTTTGTCTCTGTGGCGCTGAACCGAAAGCGCTCTGTTCGGATTCATGGGCAGCTCATTGCTATTGTGCATCAGTTCCAGTGATTGTTAGGAGCAGAATTGATCAGATATTGAGTACAATGGCGCCATATAGTGAACGCGCTCACCTCTGGGCGGAGGTGAAGTTATGCCTCACAAACCGCTGAATGTGCTGTTTTTTGGAACAGGTGTCTTGGACAACAGAAAACCCTGTACCAAGCACAAAATGAAATTCTACAAAGAGGAAATGGTTTATTCATGAGGCCATGCCAGGGCACTGACAATATTTTGAGTTTCCTTTTCTCTGTTTGCCCCAAAACCTGGAATCGCTGACCGCACATTGTTCCCCTCAGGCTGTTGTTTGGCATTGTGATGTGAAGTGTGTACGTGAGCTGTGTATATTTCTGTCTGCTCCAGTGTGCTGATGTATAGTCCTCTCTTTTTTTCTTACTTTGTGAAGTAAACAGAATCTTTTCTCTGTTTCTGTTTTTGTAAGCATGTTTCAGAAAGCTTTACATGTACAAGCATGTATTTTTTTGTTGTGCAGAGTGGAAAATGTTGGGAAACAAGCAATGGACAAATGCTGGAACGCATTTAACCATCCTCACTGAAATCTGTCCAAAACTACGAACACAACGATGTCAAAGTCAAGCGCAGACGAGTTAAGTGTAAGTGTAGCATCCTATGTGCACTCATTAGCAGTCAACCCCTCGTCTCAGTAATTCATCAGCCACCCACAGCCTGGAGTGAAAGCACAAGAGTCTCGACTCTGGAAACCCTACAGACACTGAGAAACACTCATGACCCCAAAAAGACAAATCAGATCACCGTTTATGATCTGCTCATTCAGGCTTTACTGAAGCACAACAACAATACATAAAGAAGTTCCTGATGGAAATTGTTTCTTGTAGACAACATTGAGATTAAATGTGATGAACTGCTTTTGTTTTTCTATCAAATATCTATATACTGTTTTTCAATCAATGTAAAAGTTTATGTAAAAGAAATAGACATGCAGACAGCTAGCTAGACAGACAGGCAAATAGATAGATAGATAGATAGATAGATGGATAGATGGATGGATGGACAGAACGAAGATGGATGGATGATAGATAGGTGGATAGGTAGATGCATAGATAGATATACAGACCGATAGATAGATAGATAGATGATAGATAGATAGATAGATGGACAGAAAGAAGATGGATGGATAGATAGACGGATAGGTAGATGGACAGATGGATGGATGGACAGAAAGAAGATTACAGATAGACAGACAGACGGATGGATAGATAGATAGATACATAGATAGACGGAAAGAAGATGGATGGATGATAGATAGACGGATAGGTAGATGCATAGATAGATATACAGACAGACAGACAGATAGATAGATAGATAGATAGACGATTGATTGATTGATAGATAGATAGATGGACAGAAAGAAGATGGATGGATAGATAGACGGATAGGTAGATAGATGGATAGGTAGATGGACAGATGGATGGATGGACAGAAAGAAGATAGATGGATAGGTAGATGCATAGATAGATAGACGATTGATGGATGGATGGATGGATGGACAGAAAGAAGATAGATAGATGATAGATAGATAGATGGACAGAAAGAAGATGGATGGATAGATAGACGGATAGGTAGATGGACAGATGGATGGATGGATGGACAGAAAAGATATACAGATAGACAGACGGATGGATAGATAGATACATAGATGGACGGAAAGAAGATGGATGGATGATAGATAGACGGATAGGTAGATGCATAGATAGATAGATATACAGACAGACAGATAGATAGATAGACGATTGATTGATTGATTGATGGATGGACAGAAAGAAGATGGATGGATGGATGGATGGATAGAAGGATGGACAGAAAGTAGATAGATAGATGGACAGAAAGAAGATGGATGGATAGACGGATAGGTAGATAGATGGATAGGTAGATGGACAGATAGATGGATGGATGGACAGAAAGAAGATAAATGGATAGAAAGAAAGATGGATAGGTAGATGCATAGATAGATAGATTGATTGATTGATTGATTGGATGGATGGACAGAAAGAAGATAGATAGACGTCACCTCTGCAGCGTGAGTTTCTGAGAGAGATCCATCACACGGCTCTTCCTGTCCTCTAATGACTCTATCCGTGTGTCTCACCCTGACAAACACGGAGCCGCGCGCTGCTATAAACAGCATCAGCTGTGTGTGGTTTAAAGAGCCTGTGGATCCGGCCTTCCCTTCCATCTCCTGTACGGATGGATGTTCTTTCTGAGGGGGTCATATCAGCTGTTTATACCAGGGCTGTGAATGTAATACATTCATGAAAAAAATCCAATTAATCATGCCTCTGGTCTGCATATAAGTTCAGTAATTCTTCTACCTCCACAATTTTGTTCATTTTCCAGAATTTAAATGGACTGAATTCTACATGTTTTTGGTTTTTCTTCTCGTGAACATATTGGTTTTCATAGTGCATACTGTGAATTTTGTTCGAGGATCCCCGGCATAGCTGGACGTCCAGAATTTTAAAGGGATTCCTGGATTCTGGAACGCTGGCTGATGTTGGATTCCATCTGTCTGGCAGCGGGAGGCGGGACTCTAAATCCCTCCGGCTGGGTGAGCAGCCCATGACTTTCATGGATAAGTGACTCTGGCTGCTCTGAAAGACATGAGGAGTGAGAGAGTGTGTGGGACTGTTCCCAACACACACACACACACACACACACACACACTGAGAGTCTCAGCCAGTTCAAATGGAGTCAAGCATGAATGATCACAGTATGTTCAGCACATGAATACAGTACAGAGGGTGGCCGGCGGGTCTCAGCTCTGGGTTTGGTGAAGCTGTGGTTAATGTTCAAGCCATTTTTCTCAACTTTATTGACTTCTGTTGCAATTTTTAGCCCTCATTTGTTTCACAGCTGCAGATTTGTTGTTGATTTATATTGAAGGCACACACACATATACACCAATCAAACATTATGACCACCTTCCTAATGTGTTGGTCCCCCTTTTGCTGCCAAATCAGCCCTGACCCGTCGAGGCATGGACTCCTCTAGACCCCTGAAGGTGTGCTGTGATATCTGGACCAAGATGTTAGCAGCAGATCCTTTAAGTCCTGTAAGTTGTGAGGTGGAGCCTCCATGGGTCGGACTTGTTTGTTCAGCACATCCCACAGATGCTCGATTGGATTGAGATCTGGGGAATTTGGAGGCCAAGTCAACACCTCAAACTCGTTGTTGTGCTCCTCAAACCATTCCTGAACCATTTTTGCTTTGTGTCAGGAGCATTATCCTGCTGAAAGAGGCCACAGACACCAGGGAATACCGTTTCCATGAAAGGGTGTACATGGTCTCAACAATGCTTAGGTAGGTGGTACGTGTCAAAGTAACATCCACATGGATGGCAGGACCCAAGGTTTCCCAGCAGAACATCGCCCAAAGCATCACACTGCCTTCTTCCCATAGTGCATCCTGGTGCCATGTGTTCCCCAGGTAAGCGACGCACACGCACCCGGCCATCCACGTGATGTAAAAGAAAACGTGATTCATCAGACCAGGCCACCTTCTTCCATTGCTCCGTGGTCCAGTCTGATGCTCACGTGCCCACTGTTGGCTCTTTCGGCGGTGGACAGGGGTCAGCATGGGCACTGGTCTGCAGCTATGCAGTATTATGGGTAATTATTGCATGTATCTGAGTAATTGCTGCTGATAGTCATTTACTGTGAGGTTATTATTACCGCAGTACAAATCCTTGAGTGTCACCATGTTCTCTTGCTGTCCTAGATAATCAGCGTGGGTGTTGAGTGACAGCTCTCATTCCCGCACACAAACAAACACTCGAGCGGCCGACACGTCCTTGACCTCAACCCCGGCATCATCCAGTTAGAAAGCAGGAGGATAATTGGTTTGGGGTGTTTTGAAGGTGTCAAACATTCGGTAAAACACATCCTACACGAACCCTGACCACCATATCTGTGATGTTTCATATTTTAAGAGAGTCTGCCGTTGTAGAGCGTTCCATCTCAGTTAGGATGCTGCCTATGTAGACTGTAGACAGCAAGGCAGCTCACTAGGTTTTGGAACAGAGCCCGTGTGAAGTGAAAAATGAGCAGAGCGGCCACACACATGCTCAGAAGTAATCAGTCTTGTATGTAATAGTTCAGAGAGCAGGATCTTTGGACACACGTTGAATTGATTTTACTCTACGGTTCGGCGCCACAGCGAAGAGTTTCATTAAATCTTATGCTTCACGTCTCGGCAAAGGTTAAATTCAATGCTCTTCCTGTGTGTGTGTGTGTGTGTGTGTGTGTGTGTGTGTGTGTGTCGTTATACTGCTAATTCATGAAGCCAATCGAGTTTTCTATAGAAAGCCTGTTCACTGCAAAAATGATGTTCTTCCTCAGTATTTTTGTCTTGTTTTCCCAATACAAATATCTAAATATTCTTAAAACACTAAGCAAAATGACTGAAGATATTAACCTAATGCATTAAAAAAAAAACAGTATACACCTTCTAAAACATTCATAACTTAATGTTTTTCAACTAAAACCATATTGTATCTAATCAGTAACTTCTCATTGTGAATGCACAAAAGAATTACCATGACTTCAATGGATTTAAATTCATTTTAAACTTATAACTCCTGACTACTCAAAACAGTGTAAATTTAACTATACATTTTTTATAACAAAACAGCGAAATCTTTTGCTGAAAGGCTCTCGGAAGATATCGGCAATGGCCTCAGAAAAATAACCCTGTTTTCCCTTTGATTTATGTTTTCTCTTACTCCACTTGTAGATATCTGTTCTTGTTTTAAGCATAAACTCACTTCATTTTAATATCTTCAGTCATTTTGCTTCTCCAGTAAATGTGTCTTGTTTTAAGAATGTTTAGATGTTTGTACTGGAAAACAAGGCAAAAATACTGAGGAAGAGCATCATTTTTTTTGCAGTGTATGCTTGCGTTTAAAACACAATCATCCATAATGCATCGTTAATCGTGCCTGTGAACGCGCTGCTGCATCACATTATAGGATAAATTCTCATTTAGGTTTTCAAAAGGTCGGAAGCTCTCAATCAGTGTAAATGAAGAATCTCCCGCGTCCGTCTGGCCTGTAAGAGCCACTCAAGAAAAGCAGCGCAGAGTTTTGATGTAGAAATCTCTCAGGAATTGGCTCGACTGCTTTGACCCGCGGTTAATTCTCTCATTAAAGTCCATTACAAAGGCCGTGAAGACGCGTTTTCCACCCACCTGCTCGATTCATCAGTTCTTGTGACTTGAGTGGAAAATCCCTCCTCCGTGACGATCAAAACAACGTGACAAATATCCATGAGCCTGTGAAATGTGTTAGCAGAGCAAAACACAAACTGCGGTAGGCGATTCTCCTTCTCTTCCTATTAAACAAATCATTCACCCAAAAATGAACGCTCATTATTTACTTAATGTTCTAAAGATGTAAACATAGATGCATACTAGGTGACATTTTTCATTTCAGACATGCAACGGAAAGGATTTTTAGTCAAGAATGCCTTAGTTTTTTATTAAAGCGTTACAGTACGTTTTCACTATTAACTGTTGTTGTAAAAACTCTGTGTATTAATCAAAACAACCTCACTATTGCTCACAGTGCTCCAGAAATGAATGATTCCTCAGATCACGTGCCTTTACTACATGATCAGAGGTGCCATTTTCACCAGAAAATGGGTGAAACAATCCCCCAGACTAGCAACCTCCCAGAACACACTATCAACTGCATAGCAACACATTAACCACCCAGAACACCCTAGCAACTGCATAGCAACACATTAACCACCCAGAACACCCTAGCAACTGCATTGCAACACATTAACCACCCAGAACACCCTAGCAACTGCATAGCAACACATTAACCATCCATAACACCCTAGCAACTGCATAGCAACCACCTAGAACACCCTAGCAACTGCATAGCAACACATTAACCACCCAGAACACCCTAGCAACTGCATAGCAACACATTAACTACCCAGAACACCCTAGCAACTGCATAGCAACACATTAACTACCCAGACCACACTATCAACTGCATAGCAACACATTAACCACCCAGAATACCCTAGCAACTGCATAGCAACACATTAACCACCCAGAACACCCTAGCAACTGCATAGCAACACATTAACCACCCAGACCACACTATCAACTGCATAGCAACACATTAACCACCCAGAATACCCTAGCAACTGCATAGCAACACATTAACCACCCAGAACACACTAGCAACTGCATTGCAACACATTAACCACCCAGAACACCCTAGCAACTGCATAGCAACACATTAACCACCCAGAACACCCTAGCAACTGCATTGCAACACATTAACCACCCAGAACACCCTAGCAACTGCATAGCAACACATTAACCATCCATAACACCCTAGCAACTGCATAGCAACCACCTAGAACACCCTAGCAACTGCATAGCAACACATTAACCACCCAGAACACCCTAGCAACTGCATAGCAACACATTAACTACCCAGAACACCCTAGCAACTGCATAGCAACACATTAACTACCCAGACCACACTATCAACTGCATAGCAACACATTAACCACCCAGAATACCCTAGCAACTGCATAGCAACACATTAACCACCCAGAACACCCTAGCAACTGCATAGCAACACATTAACCACCCAGACCACACTATCAACTGCATAGCAACACATTAACCACCCAGAATACCCTAGCAACTGCATAGCAACACATTAACCACCCAGAACACACTATCAACTGCATAGCAACACATTAACCACCCAGAACACCCTAGCAACTGCATAGCAACACATTAACCATCCATAACACCCTAGCAACTGCATAGCAACCACCTAGAACACTCTAGCAACTGCATAGCAACACATTAACCACCCAGAACACCCTAGCAACTGCATAGCAACACATTAACTACCCAGAACACCCTAGCAACTGCATAGCAACACATTAACTACCCAGACCACACTATCAACTGCATAGCAACACATTAACCACCCAGAATACCCTATCAACTGCATAGCAACACACTAACTACCCAGAACACACTAGCAACTGCATAGCAACACATTAACTACCCAGACCACACTATCAACTGCATAGCAACACATTAACCACCCAGAATACCCTAGCAACTGCATAGCAACACATTAACCACCCAGAACACACTAGCAACTGCATAGCAACACATTAACCACCCAGACCACACTATCAACTGCATAGCAACACATTAACCACCCAGAATACCCTAGCAACTGCATAGCAACACATTAACCACCCAGAACACACTAGCAACTGCATAGCAACACATTAACTACCCAGAACACCCTAGCAACTGCATAGCAACACATTAACTACCCAGACCACACTATCAACTGCATAGCAACACATTAACCACCCAGAATACCCTAGCAACTGCATAGCAACACATTAACCACCCAGAACACACTAGCAACTGCATAGCAACACATTAACTACCCAGAACACACTATCAACTGCATAGCAACACATTAACCACCCAGAACACCCTAGCAACTGCATAGCAACACATTAACCATCCATAACACCCTAGCAACTGCATAGCAACACATTAACCATCCATAACACCCTAGCAACTGCATAGCAACCACCTAGAACACCCTAGCAACTGCATAGCAACACATTAACCACCCAGAACACACTAGCAACTGCATAGCAACACATTAACTACCCAGAACACCCTAGCAACTGCATAGCAACACATTAACTACCCAGACCACACTATCAACTGCATAGCAACACATTAACCACCCAGAATACCCTAGCAACTGCATAGCAACACATTAACCACCCAGAATACCCTAGCAACTGCATAGCAACACATTAACCACCCAGAACACACTAGCAACTGCATAGCAACACATTAACCACCCAGAACACCCTAGCAACTGCATAGCAACACATTAACCATCCATAACACCTTAGCAACTGCATAGCAACCACCTAGAACACCCTAGCAACTGCATAGCAACACATTAACCACCCAGAACACCCTAGCAACTACATAGCAACGCATTAACCACCCAGAACACCCTAGCAACTGCATAGCAACCACCCTGAACACTCTAGCAGCTGCATAGCAACACATTAACCATCCAGAACACCCTAGAAATGGCACAGCAACACTAACCACTCAGAACACCCTTGCAACTGTATAGCAATGCATTAACCACCCAGAACACCCTAGCAACTGCATAGCAACCACCCTGAACACTCTAGCAGCTGCATAGCAACACATTAACCATCCAGAACACCCTAGAAATGGCACAGCAACACTAACCACTCAGAACACCCTTGCAACTGTATAGCAATGCATTAACCACCCAGAACACCCTAGCAACTGCAAAGCCACCACCCAGAACACCCTAGCAACTACATAGCAACACCTTAACCAATCAGAACACCCTAGCCACTGCATAGCAACCACCTAGAACACCCCAGAAACTGCGTAGCAACACATTAATCACTCAGAACATCCTAGTAACTGCATAGCAACCACTTAGAACACCCTAGAAACTGCGTAGCAACACATTAATCACTCAGAACACCCTAGCAACTGCATAGCAACCACCTAGTACACCCTAGAAACTGCGTAGCAACACATTAATCACTCAGAACACCCTAGCAACTGCATAGCAACCACCTAGAACACCCTAGAAACTGCGTAGCAACACATTAATCACTCAGAACACCCTAGCAACTGCATAGCAACCACCTAGTACACCCTAGAAACTGTGTAGCAACACATTAATCACTCAGAGCACCCTAGCAACTGCATAGCAACCACCTAGTACACGCTAAAAATTGCATAGCAACGGATTAACCATTCAAAACACCCTAGCAACTGCATAGCAACCACCTAGTACACCCTAGAAACTGTGTAGCAACACATTAATCACTCAGAGCACCCTAGCAACTGCATAGCAACCACCTAGTACACCCTAAAAATTGCATAGCAACGGATTAACCATTCAAAACACCCTACATCTACACAACAACCACACAGAAAACCCTAGAAATGCAATAACAACCACTCAGAACACCTTAGCAACTGCATAGCAACCACCTAGCAACCGCATAATCATGCTAAAATCCCCTCAGAATACCTTATAAAAATGTAAATATTCTAGCTTGTGTTTTGACACCCATCTTAGGGTGTTAAAGTGATGTCAGTACTTGAAGCTTTAAAGATGTACTTGCAAAGTTTGTGTTTTAAATTACTTATGTTTTCTGTAAGAGATAACCTTTTAAGATGTTCCTCAAAGGACTTTTGCGAATGATACATTGCCTCAAAATGCCTCCCTCTCTTTGAAAATATTTACAAGGAAATCTTTTGCTGAAAGACGCTTCTTCCTTTACAAATCCTTCCTCCTTCGCAGTATGATCCTGGCGGTCAGAGAGACGGGCCGCGGCCCCCTCCATTACTGGCTCTCCTCAACAATACATGGTCAAAATGTCAGCCGAGCACCATGACAGGAAACGTCTCATACTCTGGGATTAGACTGAAGTAAGAAAAAAACCCAAAGACATTTTCACCTCCCGTTGAGAACATTAAAGATGTGGAAATTCAGCAAGAGAGACAGCGAGAGCGATAAAGACAAGTAGGGACTTGGGGATTTGTCACTGGCTATCTTGAGTGTTTTGGTTTGAACTCTGCTGAAGGGTTTTTTTTTATATTCTGATTGTGAGAAAGCATTTCTGTTTGATGTGCTAATATCAACAGCTTCAAAGGGAAAGTCTCGCTCACTCTGTGTCTCTCTTATCTCGCTGCTCTTCTCAAAGGGACGCCAGACTTTGGTTATACCTCTGTCACGTCGATATGTCGAGAACGGTACAGTCGTGATGAGAATGAAGACTCCATTTGTCACTGGAGTTGTTCTTCAACAGGGAGCAGGTCAGGTGAAATACATCACTGAGCAACAGGAATATGACTCATACTAGAATACTGCCCAGCTAACAGCTACAAATACTGTATGTTATAAGAACGTTTTGAGAATGTTCCATTTAGTTATGAAAACCTTATTTCGGAATGTTATCTGAACATTCAAAATGTTTTTTATGTGAACACTAAAGGAACATGAACATTTGATCATTCTTCAAACATTACTGGAACATTACTTTTGAATGTTCTCCGAACATTCCGAAATAAGTAGTAACTTTTAAAAAATGTTAGACGAACATCCAACTAAAACATTTCATGACAGATGTATAAATGTTTTTGTGCTAACGTTTTGATAATGTTATTAAAGACCAGATAACCTTGAACGAACATTCTATTAACGTTACTGGAGCAACATTTGTTCATGGCTTTGAGAGAACCTTGCCAGAACGTTAGCCAAACTGTTTTCTATTCTAATAAATTGTGCGCACGATTTAGCAAATCGACGGAACAAAATAGTAAATTGTGTGCACGACTTAGCTAATCGAGGGAACGAAATAGTAAATCGTGCTCAAGATTTAGCAAATCGATGGAACGAAATAGTAAATCGTGTGCACGACTTAGCAAATCGAGGGAATTAAATAGTAAATTGTGCACCCGACTTAGCTAATCGAGGAAATGAAATAGTAAATTGTGCGCATGACTTAGCTAATCGAGGGAACGAAATAGTAAATCATGGGCACGACTTAGATAATCGAGGGAACGAAATAGTAAATCGTGTGCACGATTTAGCAAATCGAGGGAATTAAATAGTAAATTGTGCGCCTGACTTAGCTAATCGAGGGAACGAAATAGTAAATCATGGCCACGACTTAGATAATCGAGGGAACGAAATAGTAAATCGTGCGCACGACTTAGATAATCGAGGGAACGAAATAGTAAATCGTGCGCACGACTTAGCTAATCGAGGGAACGAAATAGTAAATCGTGCGCACGACTTAGCTAATCGAGGGAACGAAATAGTAAATCGTGCGCACGACTTAGATAATCGAGGGAACGAAATAGTAAATCATGGGCACGACTTAGCTAATCGAGGGAACGAAATAGTAAATTGTGCGCACGACTTAGCTAATCGAGGGAACGAAATAGTAAATCGTGCGCACGACTTAGATAATCGAGGGAACGAAATAGTAAATCGTGCGCACGACTTAGCTAATCGAGGGAACGAAATAGTAAATTGTGCGCACGACTTAGATAATCGAGGGAACGAAATAGTAAATTGTGCGCACAACTTAGATAATCGAGGGAACGAAATAGTAAATCGTGCGCACGACTTAGATAATCGAGGGAAGGAAATAGTAAATCATGGGCACGACTTAGCTAATCGAGGGAACGAAATAGTAAATCGTGCGCACGACTTAGATAATCGAGGGAACGAAATAGTAAATCGTGCGCACGACTTAGCTAATCGAGGGAACGAAATAGTAAATTGTGCGCATGACTTAGATAATCGAGGGAACGAAATAGTAAATTGTGCACACGACTTAGATAATCGAGGGAACGAAATAGTAAATCATGGGCACGACTTAGATAATCGAGGGAACGAAATAGTAAATCGTGCGCATGACTTAGCTAATCGAGGGAACGAAATAGTAAATCGTGCGCACGACTTAGCTAATCGAGGGAACGAAATAGTAAATTGTGCGCATGACTTAGATAATCGAGGGAACGAAATAGTAAATCGTGCGCACGACTTAGCTAATCGAGGGAACGAAATAGTAAATTGTGCGCATGACTTAGATAATCGAGGGAACTAAATAGTAAATTGTGCACACGACTTAGATAATCGAGGGAAGGAAATAGTAAATCATGGGCACGACTTAGCTAATCGAGGGAACGAAATAGTAAATCGTGCGCACGACTTAGATAATCGAGGGAACGAAATAGTAAATCGTGCGCACGACTTAGCTAATCGAGGGAACGAAATAGTAAATTGTGCGCATGACTTAGATAATCGAGGGAACGAAATAGTAAATTGTGCACACGACTTAGATAATCGAGGGAAGGAAATAGTAAATCATGGGCACGACTTAGATAATTGAGGGAACGAAATAGTAAATCGTGCGCACGACTTAGCTAATCGAGGGAACGAAATAGTAAATCATGGGCACGACTTAGATAATCGAGGGAAGGAAATAGTAAATCATGGGCACGACTTAGCTAATCGAGGGAACGAAATAGTAAATCGTGCGCACGACTTAGATAATCGAGGGAAGGAAATAGTAAATCATGGGCACGACTTAGCTAATCGAGGGAACGAAATAGTAAATCGTGCGCATGACTTAGATAATCGAGGGAACGAAATAGTAAATTGTGCACACGACTTAGATAATCGAGGGAACGAAATAGTAAATCGTGCGCATGACTTAGCTAATCGAGGGAACGAAATAGTAAATCGTGCGCACGACTTAGCTAATCGAGGGAACGAAATAGTAAATTGTGCGCATGACTTAGATAATCGAGGGAACGAAATAGTAAATCGTGCGCACGACTTAGCTAATCGAGGGAACGAAATAGTAAATTGTGCGCATGACTTAGATAATCGAGGGAACTAAATAGTAAATTGTGCACACGACTTAGATAATCGAGGGAAGGAAATAGTAAATCATGGGCACGACTTAGCTAATCGAGGGAACGAAATAGTAAATCGTGCGCACGACTTAGATAATCGAGGGAACGAAATAGTAAATCGTGCGCACGACTTAGCTAATCGAGGGAACGAAATAGTAAATTGTGCGCATGACTTAGATAATCGAGGGAACGAAATAGTAAATTGTGCACACGACTTAGATAATCGAGGGAAGGAAATAGTAAATCATGGGCACGACTTAGATAATCGAGGGAACGAAATAGTAAATCGTGCGCACGACTTAGCTAATCGAGGGAACGAAATAGTAAATCATGGGCACGACTTAGCTAATCGAGGGAATGAAATAGTAAATTGTGTGCATGATTTAGTTTTTTTTTTGCATGTCATGTCATGTGCAGAGCTCTGTGTGTGTGTGTGTTTGGTATTCAAGGTTAGTATGTGAACTTTTGACTGTCTGGGGCCTCTGGGCTCTTGGTTTTCTGTGATATCTGACAAGCTCCTTTTACTCTGAGGGGAGCACACAGCTGGGGAGGATGAGGAGCTCTTAGTGTGTGTGTGTGTGTGTGTGTGATGCTCATCGCTCTACACGCATTTAAAGACTCAAACTGTGTCCAAAACCAGACAGCTGCATGGCTGCCCAGTTAGTCAATGACTCGTTCCTCCTAAAGAAACTTCCAACACACCATAATGTCACATCTAATGATGTAAAACAAATTCAACAGAGCTTCAGACAAAACCAAGCAAATATTTAATCACTACACTGAGAGAAAAAAAGTGTAGAAACAGTTTTCACTCAGATATTACTAGTTAATTTCACAAACAATTACAAAGAAACGGTAACACATTGAATTAAATGTGACATTTTTGGTATTTTCTTGTAAAATGTTCAAAACATCATTTTTACAGTGTATAATGCTTATTTCTCAGCAGAATATATTTATTATTTATAGAATATTTATTAAAATACACTCTTAGAAGAAAAGGTTCTATATAGAACCTTAAAAGGTTCCATCATAACCTGGGCATTATAATTATAACTCATTTTGAGATCACTTCTAAGGTATCATATGTATCTTTTGCAGAGATGCATCACTAACTAATCCATCATAAATTTAAATACTGAAATAATCTACTTCATGATTGATTATATTACCCATTATTTTGTGTCTGCTGTGTATTTTCATGCTGATTAGCATCACATTGTTAGTTCAGTAACATGCTGCCACAAAACAATCATTAACATTCCCAAACCATGTTTTCTTTCTCTTTTAACCAATGCCAGTGTCTTTTAATGTCATAGATTGATGCGTGATTCCACACCTGCTGACAGTGTGTGTTTATGCAGCACATGCATCTGCGCAGACGCTGTGCTGTTCAGTCCTTCAGCAGTTTTCCCTTACGTTGCTTTCTGTCAGGGTGACGACTCCGTCTGTCAGCACTTCCGGCCCTGTGATCGCTCAAGTGATGAGAACTCATGAAACAGTGCTGTCCGCAACACCAGCATCTCTCTTTGAACATGAAGAAACCCTGAGCTGCTCCTGGATCAGTTTTTGCACACTTAATTGGATATATAATGACAAGCCATTCTCTGCAGTTGAATTGCATCACATTTTCTTAAAAATAAAGTTTGAAATGACACTGATTTGTGGATTCAACAGAAGAATTCACCATCGTTGCAGCTCATTTTTGGTCTCTCTTGAAAAATGATTGCTTAAAATCAAATCTCTCTGTATGGAGCTTTTGGATAGTGTTTTAACCTCCGCAGCCCTACTGTTGCTCTGTATTAAGGTCAGGTGAATAAATCTCTCGTCTTAGAGTTAAAAAGGCCACATGGCCCCAATTTCACAGTCCTCCATATGTAGGGTTAAAGAAGAAGCCCTCAACCTCATCATTTAAATGTGTTTCCCCGCAGGCCTCCGTAGACATTTATTACGGGGATTAACCAAACTATGATGAATGCTCAGAGACTTGACCGGGTTACGCTCACTGTTACTTAACATGCACATGTGAGAGCCAGCATGTTGTAATATCAGCCTGGACTGAAGGTCACTTCATTTATTCTGAAGCGTATGAGGCTTTTATTGTTCTGAATTGTGCACATATACTGTATAAAATGCAAGAACAACCACAAACAATTAAATTAAAGTTTCACTGGATTTTTGCATTGATTTTTTCAGTGTTCAAGTTGGATTCTCATCATTGCCACAAGGTGAAGTATTAGCAGAGACTACTGTGAAGGAAAAGCAAATAAGTTAAAGGTACACTATGTAACTGAAAACAAAACTGCATGCATTCTGCAGAAGAACATTGTTTTGGTTGTGCTTCGGCTCTGTATGACTGCGGACGAATATGATTCTTTCTCATAAAACATTCACTACTAGGCTTAAGAGATATAGGCCCGGTTTCACAGACAGGGCTTAGCCTAAACCGGGATTAGGCCTTAGTTTAATTAGGGAATTTAAGTAACTTTTAGAAACGCGTGTTAGAAAAAAAATATTACTGATGTGCATCTTGAGACAAAACAATTGCACGGACATATTTTGAGATATCTCAGAGCAAGTTTCTTTCAGTTGAAACAGTTCAAACATGCATTTTAGTCTAGGACTAGCTTAAGCCTTGTTTGTGAAACCGGGGGATAACCAGTTTAGATCTCAAGCTGACTAGCTAAAGACATTACTGTAGCTTTACTCATTAATAGACAAGGTAACATTACTTCCTTGAAAATAAATTCCAGCACGGCGCTACAACAGCCATAATGTTGTTGACCTTTACAATGAACTCTGTTAGATACATATGGCAATTTATCTGTTCAATAAAACACCTTACCTGTTGAGAATTAAAAACGTCATTATCTCCGCAACGCTTTTACATTTAAAATCCCTCAGTTCTCGCCATCTCTGAAAATCTGAGCTAATGTTGATTCTTGTTTTATTACAAGCTCTGTCGCGTTCTCTTTTTGCCAGCAGACTTTTCTCTGATCGGCGTTTGTTTTAAACGAGTGATTCCCCGGAGGTTGGAGATTTTTACTCTTTCTCACTCATTGTGACAGCTATGGAAGGCTGAAAGGTTCAAAAACACATGAAATTTAACACGTCAACAACATTTAAAATAAGTATTTCACACGTTAAATACGCGTTGTTTGCGCGTATTTAACACACTGATTTTTCTCGCACAAACAACACGTATGTTGTTGATGTGTACAAATTCACGTGTTTTTGAACTTTTTGGCCTTCCATAGACAACTAACCTACGCCACTCCCACACCAGACACGGGTGAAAGCAGCCGGAGCAAATTTTCTCTATTTACGGATGTGATGAGACACACGGTCGAGTGGCGTATGTACACAGTTTCCCACGAAAACCATCTCGACAGGTCTAAAATATAAAAACTTACACAGTGAATAGGGGTAAGACAAACATTTTATTAATTTCAAACAAAATAAAGTTACATAGTGTACCTTTAACTCATCCATATGTTTATCTTGCTACCTGAGTAATATTACATCTGCTTTAATGACATATGAAGGAAACTCTTGTGAAATTTCTTAGTGAAAATTGTTTCTACACCAAATGTTCTTTTTTTCAGTGTATGATTCTGCATCTATAACATTTGCATGTTTGTTATAGTGTGCATTCTTTTTCCAGTTTAATTAAAATGCATTTCTTCAAGCGTTTTCCTCCCACACAAAGGCCATTTTTGAGCATATGTGCATATGCATCAGCTAATTTGTATATTCACCGTGAGGTGTTGTGCTCGTGCACCTGTCTGCACAGTAACCTGGCTCAGGGGTTGAGTGCTGCTTTCATGCGGCACGTCGCTGTATAATTTGTAGGTAATTTGAGGTCTGTCAAAGCATGCCTTTGATTCTCCTCGTACAGCACGCAAAAAAAAAAAAAAAAAAACCAACGGATGCATCCTTTTGTTGCTGTTCGCCGTCAAATTAGGCCGCAGAGGAGCGAAACAATGCCACATCTGTACGCCTGCGCTGCGCAAAGGAGCGAGATCCAGCGACGGTTTACCATCATAATGCTTCACAGATGGCACTGAACACAGGAAGAAATCAAGCTTGTGTTTTACCCCTTTGTCTCACCTCATTAGCTTCCCCTCCACCCCCACACCAACCTCTCTCTCTGCTTCCTCCTCCACATCTCACCACAATTACTCATTAATTAGCATAGCAAACGGCACGCTGACCACGGGAAAACAGAAATGAGAATGTAAATGTATTTTGCCCGGCCGGCCGTGACAATTACGGATTGATTAAGAACGTCGCGCGAGAGAAGGGCAGAGGAGAACGCGCGCGCGCGCGCTAAAGGCTGCTTTAATAAACACGTGATTGATTTGATTTCGCGGGCCCCCGCGGGGTTTGGTCGTATCAGAGTCGTGAATCAGACTCGTAGATCTGTCGCTGCTAATGAGTGATTTACAACAGCCAGCAGCGAGGAACGCGTGTTACTGACACTCTTCGGCATGTCTGTTTGACAGACCGCAGGGTTTAATGCGTCTCTATCGCCAGACATCGCGCGTACATTTCGAGCACGCATGCGTCGCGTTCCACTGCTGAATGACAACTTTCTGAAAGTCAAGGATACGCGTTAAAGTGCAACCAACCCATAGTATTTCAGTAATGTGAGTGAACCAGAGTATGTAAAAACACTAAAATATGCTGGTTTAAAAACAACCCAAGTTGGGTTGAAAATGGACAAACCTAGTGATTGGGTTGTTTTAACCCAGCGGTTGGGTTAAATGATTGCCCAACCTGCTGGGCAGTTGTATTTAACCCAACTAGTGTTTAAAAATGACTGTATTGCTTGCTTAAAATGAACCCCAAGTATGTTGGAAATTAAAAATCAGATACATAATTACTAGAGGCAACAATAATAATCAAAAGGTGATCTAAGCAATTTAATAAATGTGTAATTGTTTAATTATCATTCATTAAACTTATTGATAAATGTTAATTTCCAACATACTTTGGGTTCATTTTAAGCAAGAAATACAGTAATTTTTAAGCAAAAGTTAAATAAAACTACCCAGCAGGTTGAGCAAACATTTAACCAAACCGCCATTTTCAACCCAATTTGGGTTGTTTTTAACCCAGCGTTTTTAGAGTGTGGGATTCAAAAGGCATTTATCTTTTATAAACATTCAATTTATACACTGAAAAAGTGTTACGTTATATTTATATTTTATTACTCACTATAATTACTATAGTGAGTAATAAAATATAAATATAATGCACTGTTAGGCCTAAATGTACAATGTTAAATGTAATCCTGGGTTGTTTCAACCCAAATTTGGGTCAAATATGGACAAACCCAGCCGCTGGGTTAAATTTTTAAATTATATTTTAACCCAATGGTTGGGTTTGTCCATATTTGACCCAAATTTGTGTTGAAACAACCCAGCATTTTTTTGTACTTATATTAATAAAAAATATTTATTTTAATCTAATATATTTTATACATTATATTTTAATCACATTTTCATTCATGTATTAATTTATAATAATTTATGTACTTAAAGGTTCTTTGAGGAACTAAGTAGGATGTCATTTTGATGAAAGATTCTTTGGAATAATATAGACTTATTCTTTTTAAAAAAGCAGACAGGGTCCATGTTGACTTTAATGCTGCGTTCACATCATGTAAACATCATGCACATATGGTTGCTTTATTACAAATGCCCAGTACTGACATCATGTTGATCATTCACATTTCACATGATGTTGTATTTTCCTCCTGTTTAGGAGGGACAGAGATCCATGAGTCTGAAATGAAGGTTTGGATGTACAGTAGTGGCCAGAGGAAGATGAAGTACAGGGACGATTGCCACCCTCACAGTGTGAAAATTACCCCATTAATTCACTTCCTCCGGCTTCTCTGTCCCTGAGCACAACAGCGCTCCATTCCCCTCCCGCTCACTCTCTCTCTCTCTCTCTTGTCAGAGCAACATTATCATATCCTGGTTGCCGAGGCAACTGGCTTGGAATGCCTCAATTTTCCCGTCACCTCGGAGCCCTGAGTAAACAGAGGAGATTATCATTCCGTGTTCTGTGACAAACACAGTGTCACGTCTGCTTGTCATAACGGTTGTACTCTTGCTTTCTAGGTTCCTGCTGTATGACAAACATCAGATGTGACATCGATCTTCACAGTTCTGCAGCGTGAGGTTATCGATGAAAGGGGTTTAAAATCACAGCGCCTGTTAAGTGTAATGAAACGCTGCTTCTGTTCCATTTGCTTCGGTTTAAAGCTCTATTCCTCAAACCTGGTCAGTGATTTCTGCTGTGAAAATACTGTGACGGAAAATCTGAGGAAATATTAAATTATAATATAAAACATACAAAAAATAAAAAATCTGCATACATTATACATGTTCTAATGATCTTTCTGTTTCATGGATGATGGATGGATGGATGGAAGATAGATAGATAGATAGACAGATGGATGGATGGATGGATAGATAGATAGATAGATAGATAGATAAATAGATAGATAGATAGATAGATGGATGGATGGATAGATGATGGATGGATGGATGGATGGATGGATGGATGGATAGATAGATAGATGGATGGATGAATAGATGATGATGGATGATAGATGATAGATAGATAGATAGATAGATAGATAGATAGATAGATAGATAGATAGATTGATGGATGGTGGATAGATAGATGGATGGATGGATGGATGGATAGATGATGGATGGATAGATGGATGGATGGATGGATGGATGGATGGATAGATGATGGATGGATGGATGGATAGATAGATGATAGATAGATAGATGGATGAATAGATGATAGATAGATAGATAGATAGATAGATAGATAGATAGACGGATGGATGGATGGATAGATGA